>NC_057802.1:418969988-419010686 GCF_018294505.1 Triticum aestivum | reverse complement strand
AGAGGCAGCATCGGTCGGCTTCAGTTAGCAACAGTAGCGAAGGAATCGCTTGATCGCTCGGGTTCAGTATCGCGTAGCCTGCAGTGCAATCGCTCGGGTTCAGTTAGGCGACGCCTCGCTCGGGTTCAGTTAGAGCCCAACGCCTCACACACGCGCGTATGTGTACGAGGGAAACGCGCATCGCTCGGCCCCCGACCACCCACCGTAACCGGGAACTCCCCGAAATTTTCCTCGCCCTCGCTTCTACCACGGTTTCCGTTATGGACGGCCCAAAGAATGTCATGTAGCTGCGTCTCCGGCCCACCCAGGACGAAAAGCCCATTTTCTGTCATGATTTTTTGTCATAGAAGTAGGAGCCCACCACATCTATGATGATACCGGGTTTTGTCACAATTTCGTTCGGCCCAAAATGTCACAGATGTGTCTTTTTTTGTAGTGATGGTGGACTCATATGGAACAACTTTGGGTTTATGGAAGTGGATGCACAAGCAGCATTCTCG
Organism: Triticum aestivum; assembly: GCF_018294505.1. Taxonomy (NCBI): domain Eukaryota; kingdom Viridiplantae; phylum Streptophyta; class Magnoliopsida; order Poales; family Poaceae; genus Triticum; species Triticum aestivum. The sequence goes on along the minus strand of NC_057802.1, from coordinate 419,010,186 downwards.
CTTTGTATAAGTAAAGTCTAGAAAAAGACTGGGGAGCGACCAACTAGGGAGCGACAACGGTCATAAACATGCATTGAGATTAACCAACATTGAGTGCAAGCATGAGTAGGATATAAAATCACCATGAACATAAATATCGTGGAGGCTATGTTGTTTTTGTTTCAACTACATGTGTGAACATGTGCCAAGTCAAGCCACTCGAATCATTCAAAGGAGGATACCATCCTATCATACTACATCACTACCATTTTAAAACCATGTTGGCACGCAAGGTAAACCATTATAAACTCCTAGCTAATTAAGCATGGCATGAGTAACTATAATCTCTAATTGTCATTGTAAACATGTTTCATTCATAGTGAGCTGAATCAAGAATGATGAACTAATCATATTTACAAAAACAAGATAGGTCGAGTTCATCCAGCTTCTCCTCATCTCAATCATTTCATTATATATCGTCATTATTGCCTTTCACTTGCACGACCAAACGGTGTGGATAATAATAATAGTGCACGTGCATTGGACTAAGCTGGAATCTGCAAACATTTATTCGAAGGAGAAGACAAGGTAATATGGGCTCTTTGTTAGATCAACAATAATGCAAATGAGAGCCACTCAAGATTTTCATCGTGGTCTTCTCCTCTTGACCCCCAAAGAAAGGAAAAAGAATTACAAACAAACACACTGAAATATTTTTTGAGTTTTTGTTTTTCTGAAGGAAGTAAAACAAGAACGAGAAAAACTATTTACACCGAAAAGCTCCCAACAAGCAATAGAAGAACGAGAAATCTTTTTGGGTTTTCTTTAGTACTACAACTAAGTGGACATGGAAAGGAAATAAGCTACAACTAATTTTTTGGTTTTCTTTAAGGTTTTTAAAACACACAAGAAGAAAGTGGGAAAAATAAAATAATCTAGCATGGATAATACAATGAAAAAGTATGAACACCAACAACTGAAATGAGTGTGTGAACAAGAATGTAATGTCTGTGAAAAATACGTACTCCCCCAAGCTTAGGCTTTTGGCCTAAGTTGGTCTAGGGCCACGGCTGGCCTGGCGGATATCCAAAGTTGTAGTCAGGGTTTTACTGGGATGCGGCAGCTACTACCTGAAGGGCTGCAGCATGGAGGCGAGCGGCCTCGACCTCTGTCTCATACTCGTTTGCCTCCTCTGTGGTTATAAAATATCTCCCTCTGTCCTGAAAGTTAAAGAAGGCGGGAGCAGGAAGATTAATTTGGACAGCAAGCTGTCAGTCAAAGATTAGTCGGTACAGAAGGGACTGCTCGTTCCTCACAAGAAACTGATAGTGTAGCAAACCATTATAATCAAGGAAAGCGGGTGGTAACTCAATGTCATTCCACCTTATGGGTACCCCAAGATAATTAGCTAAACGGGTTGCATAAATCCCACCAAATAAATCTCCATCTTTTTTTTGACAGAAAGACTGGAAGGGAATCCCCTACAGTATAATTGGTGCAACAAACCCAAATTGCAAGTACCATGTCTTGAACCTGGGTGGGTAGGAAGGCATCAGCCCCTTCCCACCACTAGGCTATGCCTTAGTCTGCCTAAATCTCCATCTTTAGCTTTAAGATGTAACCTTCTCGCAATAATGGCCCCTAAATTATATTGCTTATCACCCAACACTGGACACTTGAGGACCGATAACCCACAAGTATAGGGGATCGCAATAGTTTTTGAGGGTAGAGTATTCAACCCAAAATTATAGATTCGACACAAGGGGAGCCAAAGAATATTTGTAAGTATTAGCAGGTGAGTTGTCAATTCAACCACACCTGGAGATTAATTATCTGCAGCAAAGTGATCAGTAGCAAAGTAGTATGATAGTTTTGATAGTAGTAGCAACAGCAATAGTAACGGTAACAGTGATAGCAATGATTTTGTAGCAAGTGCAACAGTAACCGTAGCAGTAGTAACTTTGCAAGAACAATATGAGAGAAATTCGTAGGCATTGGATCGGTGATTTGTTTGATGATATTCATCATGTGACAGCTACAACCTAGAGCAATACGGCACTAGCTCCAATTCATAAATATAATGTAGGCATGTATTCCGTAAATAGTCATACATGCTTATGGAAAGAACTTGCATGACATCTTTTGTCCTACCCTCCCGTGGCAGCGGGGTCCTATCGGCAACTAAGGGATATTAAGGCCTCCTTTTAATAGAGAACCGGAACAAAGCATTAACACATGGTGAATACATGAACTCCTCAAACTACGGTCATCACCGGGAAGTGTCCCGACTATTGTCACTCTGGGGTTGCTAGATCATAACACATAGTAGGTGACTATAACTTGCAAGATCAGATCTAGAACATTGATATAATGGTGATAACATAAATGGTTCAGATCTGAAATCATGGCACCCAAGCCCAAAGTGACAAGCATTAAGCATGGAAAAGTCATAGCAACATCAATCTCAGAACATAATGGATACTAGGGATCAAGCCCTAACAAAACTAACTCGATTACATGATGAATCTCATCCAACTCCTCAACGACCAGTGAGCCTACAAAGGAATTACTCACTCCCGGTGGGGAGCATCATGGAATTGGCGACGGAGAAGGGTTGGTGATGACGAAGATCGAAGATCCCCCTCTCCGGAGCCCCAAACAGACTCCAGATCCGGCCTCCCGATGAAGAACAGGAGGTGGTGACGGCTTTGTCTCGTGAAACACGATAATTCTTTCTCCCTGATTTTTCTGGAAAAATGCGATTTTATAGCATCGATTTTAGGGTCTGCGGGGCCACCAAGTGGGGACAACCCACCTGGGCGCGCCTGGAGGGGGGTGGCACACTGGTGGTTTGTGCCCACCCAGGTGCCCCCCTCCGATGGTTCTTGGCTCTAGAAATTATCTTTATTCATATAAAAACTCCCTGCAAATTTTCATTCCAATCCGAGAACTTTTATTTCTACAAAAAAAAAACCATGGTAGTTCACCACTAAGGATATGTGTCCACAATCGAACTTTTATTAAACAACAGGTTATAAGTGAAATTATGGGTTCACCACTAAGGATCTTATGATGTTTCATAGCATTAAAGTCTAAGTACTGCGTGGGTAAAATTGGGTCATAAGGCAAAGGTGAAACACCCAGCTCACTTGCTAACTGTGTGGCATGATTCCACCATAAAAATATCCACTACCAGCGTTGTGTTGCAACCTGCGTGCAACAATCGCTCCAAGATTATAACTTTTGTCACCGGTGAGAGCGGTGCGTAAGAGGCTCAAGTCTGGAGCACAAAGTGTACTACAATCTTGTTTACCTCCAATACATTTTCCATTAAATAATGCAAAGTACTGGATTGAGGGAAAATGAATGCTCTTTATTCTACCCTGAATCACTCCCCTAGTCTCACCATAGCAAAGACTAGTCAAGAATATCTCAAACTCAGATCTTGGTGGTTCATCAAGCGAACCCCATAATGGGATTTTGCAGCAGTAGGCAAATCTCTCTAGAGATATAGTAAATGGGTTTTCATATAGTTTAAATGACACCCTAGACTCACGGAGATGGAATTTAAATCCTTTGGTAAATGATTAAGTAAGAATGAGGTCTTGGTTGCACTTATCTGAAATGTAGTGACCGAGCTCGACATTGTGAACATATTGCTCAAATTCGTCCTTAATGCCCACACTCACCATATAATCGTTGCATGGCCATAAGCATGTTTTGGTGGAGGCATCTCGTATGGAACTTTCACTTGGTTCAACATAAGACCGATGAGTGGAGCTGCTACTAGAAGATGCCTCCAAGGATCTCCTCCTTGTAGAACTCCTTCCAAAGAGGCTCATCATATTCAAGCACAATTTTCTGAAAAAATTTGGGCCAAAAAATTTGTTAACAAAACTTCACAAGATCAAAAGCAACTACTCATAGGGATGCATAGAGGCCATAGCAAGCATTCGAACTACTTAGAGCTCTAAGAATTCAACATGCAAGCTCATCTACAACAGCACCAAGAGTAGCTAATTATTCAAAATATAGACCATTAAACCAAAAACTAATTGGACAAATAGAGGAGTCACTACCAAGCAACAATCCCCTGAAACTATTGTGGAAACGGAGCTTCGAGCAAAGAGATCGAAATCCACAGGTTTGAGAGCAAGAACACGAGAGACAGAGAGAGTGAGAGAGAGAGAGCAATGGTGATTTTTTTCTGGAGGTAGTTGGTGATGTGGGATGAAGAGATAAGTGAGGGGGCCCACATGGGGACCACAACACACCAGGGCGCACCTCGGGTCCTGGCGTGCCCAGGTGGGTTGTGCCCACCTGGTGCACTTCCCTCTGATATTATTTGCACCAAATATTCTTAAATATTCGGAAAAAATAGTATTAAATTTTCACAGCATTATGAGAACTTTTAGTTTTGGGTCATTTTTTATTGCATGGGAAATTCACAAAAAAGACAAAACGTTGCATTTTATTTTATTTAACTAATAAAAGACATAAAACAAAAGGTAGGGATAGAAGATAGTGCTTACTAAATTTCGTCAACTTCATACCTCTCAAAAATGATCAATTAATAAGGTTGATCAAGTCTTATTAACGACCACTTTCAATTAGCATGAAACCGAAGAACTTTTGTAAATCACTAAGTTACCTCAACGGGGATATGAATGTCCCCAACAATAAGCATTTCATATTTCTTTTTAGCAGTAGGTAGAGGTAGTTGAAAACTTCCAATAGTGATTGCCGGAGATTTTTCAATAACATTAATACCATTCACTTGGAATTGTTTCTTCGGAAAGTGCACCGTGTGCTCATTACCCTTGATATGAAAAGTGACCTTGCTTTTATTGCAATCAATAACAGCCCCTGCAGTATTCAAGAAGGGTCTACCAAGGATAATTGACATGTTGTCGTCCTCGGGCATCTCAAGTATAACAAAGTCAGTCAAAATAGTAACATTAGCAACAACAATGGGCACATCCTCGCAAATACCGATAGGTATCGCAGTTGATTTGTAAGCCATTTGCAAGGATATTTCAGTAGGTGTGAGTTTATTCAAATCAAGTCTTTTATACAAAGAGAAGGGCATAACACTAACACCAGCTCCTAAGTATAATAAAGCAGTTTTCACATAGTTTCTTTTGATGGAGCAAGGTATAGTTGGTATTCCCGGATCTCCAAGTTTTTTAGGTACTCCATCTTTAAAAGTATAATTAGCAAGCATGGTGGATATTTCATCTTCCGTTATTTTTCTGTTATTGGTGATGATGTCTTTCATGTACTTTGCATAAGGAGGCACTAGCACAAATGCCCGTGCGTTGCAACGGGAGAAAAAAATATATGATGTTCTCCGTTGCAATCATGTTAGCCGGGTTGACGATGATGACATAAATGACGAATCGATTGACATCGCAGATTTTTAGGCTGCTAGTTCGGACATGGGACATGATATTCCTAGTCAAAAGATTGGGTGAACAACCCTATCTTTACATGCTTGCAACGGGAAAAGATTAATGTGTCCATCAAAATGCCTATCAGTGCGGACAACATCCTTGGAGGCAGGGCTACGAATGCCGAGGTGTAGAAGAAATGCATGTCATGCTTTAATCTCCATTGACTGCGGTAGATGCATGTCCTGACTCATGACCACTGAATGAGTAGGAATGTTGCATGGTCAGTTTTATTTTAATCACTGCATCCGTCCATAATTCAATTTCACTGCTAAATCCACTTCCTAAGTTTTGAAGTCCATTTGGGTTTGGTTTCATTAGGTTTTAAATTCAAACAAGTTTGTGTTAAATTAAACTTGTTCAAATGAAAAGTTAGCAAAAATTCCCCTATCAATTTATTTAAATTTCCCATATTTCTCTTATCCCAGAGAAACAACTATCTTTGTCCTTCTCTGCCCTTATTCTCATTGTTTTCTTCAAGTTTCTTCTCTTTAATTGAAAAAGAAAAATAAAGTAAGAAGAAGAGAGAGAGAGCAAGCACAACCCAACCCATCAGCCCACCTGCCCACCGACCCCTGTTAATTAACCCTAGGAGCAGTGCGGACTGATCCCCAACCCTCCTCTCTCGGCCTCTCCTAAGCCCCCCAGCGCCGCCCCCAATCCCACGCCCACCCCACCTACCCCTCCGGAGCACCACGCCTCGCTCGCTCGCTCTCTCTGGCCACTCCCTCCCCACGCAGCGCCTCCCTCCGCGGTTGCCAGTGACCGGACGCCACCACGGCCGCCGTCGCCCTCGCCGCCGCATCGCTCCACGCGCCTTCGGCCCTCTGCGCGTATCCCTCTTCTAAAATCCTGCTCCTCGTCTCCGCTGACCGCTGTCGTCGCCGGATCCGGCGCCTTGCACCCAGCTTTACCCCGGATCCGCGACCTCCTCCACGCTCACCGGAGCTCCTTGCTGCCGGGCGCCCTTGACCCAATAGGATTCGGGAGGAGGACGACCTCGCGGGCCCCACTCACCAGCCGAGTCCCGCGCCCGTCGCGAGCAGCTGCTCCTGCTCCTCGATCCGATCTGGATCGGAAGGGAGTTCCGATCTCGCCTGCTGCCTCGCCAGACCCTGCCAGAATCGCCGCCGCCATCCGACCGGTCGCCGGAGATGCCTCGCCGGGCCCGCCAGAGATTATCATTTGATTTCTTATTCTTTTTTTGCCTGTGATTCTCTTATGTATGGTGTCAATCTTTTGACACACCCGAGGATCCCTCTCCCTCGTTGCTCCTCATTGTTCTTTCCCTTGTATTTGCTGATTGATATTACAGATATTTTGCAAACATATGTAAATTGATGAGAATCAGTGTATGGGACAGAGGTGGGACTATTTTTAACAGGAAGCTACAGAGGACGCACACAATTTTTAGACGGATGGCAGGCCCAGCTAAGTCACCGCGGGTTGAATAGTAAAAAACACACGGTCCTATTTGTAACACCGAAATGTTTTCTTGGATTATTCCCTTGAAAAAGGATGGCGGGTTTAATTACTAGAAAGTACAAGGATTTTTGTGAAAAAAGGCCGCGACGGTGAGCGGGCAGAAACAATAGCCGCTTTATTATTGCATAAGGAGGAATTTTTAAGATATCAGTCAAGCGATTACGCAAAAAGACTGGCCTCAGCATTTCACCAAAGCGTTCAAATTCTTCATCATCTTTATTTTTAGTTGACTTAGGTGGAAAGGGCATAGGTTTTTGAACCCATGGTTCTCTTTCCTTACCGTGTTTTCTAGCAACAAAGTCTCTTTTATCATATCTTTTATTCTTGGGCTGTGGGTTATCAAGATCAACTGCTGGTTCTATCTCAACATCATTGTCTGGTTCTTTATTATTCGTTTGAGTATCTTCCCGAACCTCATCATTATCTTTTTCATTATCAGAAGGTGAGTGTTCACAGAGATAGAAACTTCATTATCATTATCAGGAGGTTTTGCTACTTCAGGTTCACTAGAGGCATGCAAAGCCCTATCATTTTTCTTTTTCTTTTTCTTTTTAGAAGGACTATGTGCATCAGTGTTAACTCTTTGAGAGTCTTGTTCAATTCTTTTTGGGTTTCCCTCAGGATAAAGTGGTTCCTGAGTCATTCTACCTCCTCTAGTAATTACTCTATTAGCATGATCATTGATATTATTATTCATTTCATCTAACAACTCTCTTTGAGATTTAGCCACCACTGGTACGCGTCGGTGCTATACAAACATTTTTTAACCCCTTTCCGTGATGGCATTTGGAACCGTCGCCTAGTGAGTGACGCCGATAGGGGGGTCCTTCCCACACGACCCAGAAACCGTCAGGGATATGCCCTCCTGGCACACACGCGCGGCAAAATGAGGTCGTGTCCGACCGACGAGCGCTCAAATACGGAAATACGTACAGTAGAGCTAAAAAATACAATTATACAGGCAAAATTGTTTCTGGTCGCAAGTACATCCCACACAATCAGTCCCCGCTAAACGTTTCCGTTCGTATGTACATCCCACATAGTCGCTCCAAGGAAAACGTTTTTGTTCACAGGTTCATAACACACAATTTTCCCCGTTAAATCGTTTGTGATAGCGTTGCCATTGCACACGATATTAACAATTTTATCGTTTGCGTTATTGAATGCGTCACACACGGTGAGTAGAAGAAACTGTGTGGGAAAGGCTGTCCATCACACATAGTTTTTATGTGGTAAACATTTGCGCAAGGTGGCCTAACGCAAACAGTTTTCAAGAGGATGTCGTGTGTGCAGTGGAGATTGATCACACACATAGTGGATCCTAGAAACGTTTCTGATCTCCACGTCTATCGCAGATGTTTCGCTTTCGCAAACCATTTGCAGTGTAATGCCTAATTAATCCCTAATTTGAAAATCACATGTTTTGAATTTGAAAGTAGGCAATCACTTATTTCATATCCAACCATGTTTATTACAAATATAGGTTTAACCACCAATGCATAATTCGATGCACAGGTACATATACTGAAGGACTACAGAAGCACCAAGTAAAGAATAATGAACCACAGTTTTACTAAAGACTGTAAAGAGAGAGGTGAAAGACATTCTGCTTGCTGGAGAAGGTGAAGCGGAATGCCCATATTGTGCCCTCATCCATGCGTAATGCGCGCACGACTCTAGGCCAACCCCTTGTGATGGCTGCTCGTCCATCCTTCGCTGTCTTCATTACGACTTCTCGATGCTCATTCTAGTCTGGATGAAATACTTTAACCTTCATTGCGTGTCCACCAATCATGTACTGTGCGAGGTAATCTTGAGTGAACTGCTTCGGGAACCACTAGGAACGAAAAAGATTCAGACATTATTGTCTAACAACTCATTATGGGCACTAAAAAGAGAAGGCTGCAGAGTTTGTAGTTACCATCCTACAGCTCACTGTTGTGTTGGATAGAGCAAAAATAATAATTTGCTTGCCACCATTCATATCTTTTTGCTAATAATCATTATCAGTTTCCTCACTTGATGCTTGTTCATGAATATCTCATTGCCCCATACGCAAAAAGGGTTGATGCGTGGATCCTTGCCAAGGGCATATGTACCTACAAGCAACAAGTCAATATTAGAATCTAACAAGTGTCTAGGCCTAGATCTATATGCACTACATTATGGAACGACGGGGGGAGTACAAGCCGAGGGATGAAGCTAACCTGGGCGAAAAATGGTGGCCACTCCCGCTGTTGTCCTGCATAAGTAGTGAAAAGGCATGATCAGTACAGCAACCTTAACATCAAACAAATGTAGCAGAGGTAAACAACATCATCTCCAAATGATAGCTTGAATGTGTTGGTTTCAGCATGTTGTTAAAGCAGATATAAAATGGAAGGTAATATTACCAACAGCAGGCTTAACAACTATCAAATATTGCAATTCAAACCGGTATTGTTGAAAATGAATAGAACGTAGGTAATGCTTAAACATCACACTGAATAAATGTGTAAAACTGAAATAAAGGGCATGTGTTAACTACACCAGGAATAACCGGAACCAAATATAGCCGTTCAAACTGGTATTGATGTACTCGAGCAGCACAGTTCCGACTTGCACATAATGAACAACACATTGTGAATGACTGAAATAAACAAGGCATAAATGACCAGTATAACAACCAAATATAGCCATTGAAAACTGGACAGAGTCTCACTGCAACTAACCTAACAAACAAATACAGATAAACATGGCATATGCTTGAAAACTAGACAAATGCTCACTGCAACCAACCTAACAAGCAGATACAGATAAATAAGGCATCTGCTTGATAACTAGAGAAATGCTAAAAAAGCAACCTAACAACCAAATACAGATAAACAACATCTTCTTGATAACTGGACAAATGCTCACTTCAACCAAACTAAGAACCAAATACATATAAACAAGGCATCTGCTCGATAATTGGAAAAATGCTCACTCCAACCAACCGAACAACCAAATACAGATAAACAAGGCATCTACTCACTATAAACAACCAAATATAGCCATTCATGAAACTGAAGTGGACAATTCATACTTAAACAACACATAGCCCTATTGAACAATACATTTTTGCATAACTGAAATAATTAAACACGACACAGTTAAAGCACCACACGACAAATGCTACTACAACAAAGGGTATGGGTTGGCAAGCTAGAAAAGGTAAGATTTGCTGATAGAATGTTGCCTCACATTCCATGGACGGGATCCTTCCAGTTGGAAGAGCACAGACCCATGGTGCACTCTTTCATGTCACAGATGGGCTGTTTCACCTTGGAAGAACCTTCGTGGGTGCCCTCCTCGTGGTCGTGGTCATGGTCGATGAGATCTGACTTGGCAATTGAGGATCCCAAGCTGCCGCCGTAGAATGTGTCCTTCAGAAATGACAAAATGGGCTCGATGGCGTATAAAGCTCGCAAATCCTTGACCACTTGGCGGAGGAGATCAGCGGCAGGGCCGTCGAAGAGATCGATGGCGGTTGAACCAGAGGGGTTGGGGATGGACCACTTAACCTGTGACATGGCCCGCGTGAAGCCGTCGCTCTGGACGAGCTTGATGTCGTAGCCAGCTTTCCCGAGATACAGTAATACGCTAGCCCGCTAACATGAAGCCTTTGGCATGGCAACATGGTCAACGTCTTCGCCGGCTTCTGCGGCGACGTGTTGCTCCGGGATGGACAGGTCGGGGCGAACGGTAGCCACCTCGCCAACTTCCGTCGAGAGGCCATGATAAACCTCTTCTTGGCCGAACGCTTGTCGGGCTCGCCGGGATACGTGGTCGAGCTTAGGCTATGACATTATGGAGCAGGGTATGTGGACCTGGCGGGGAGGGACACCACAGGCCTCATCAAAAAACTCAGGGGTGTGGGGTGACGGTGTGGGAATCCGCTGGGTAACCTGAACTTTATTATCTAAGCTAGGAGGAACGGGCAGACCGGCAGGGGTTGGCGGCGGTGCCGGCGGTGGTCGTGAGCTAGGGTTCGAGGGGGGGAGGGGGACTGGGGAGGGGGGTGTTTGAGGATACGCCACGGCTCCTGAAAATTTTAGTAATGGTGGGTGGAGATGGTGGTGGACGAGGGAGGGCGATGGTTCAAATGCCTCGGCTACTGCAATTTTACTATAAGGTCAATGCTGGAGGAGTGTGGGCGACGGTGGAAGTACGGCGGCTACTAAAATTTGGTTAAAGGAATTGATGCGGGGCGGGAGTGCCCAAGATCGCGCATGGTCCAATAACAATATGCGTGTATGACAATAAGGAAAAGTGGCGCGGAACCGCCGATTTTTGCAATGCTCATGGAGGGTAGTTTGTTTTTATATTTGTAGTTAGCTGGTCTATCGTGCACGGTTCGTCCTAATTTCCAAATAAACTTACCCGCCTTTAGCTTGCACAGGTGGTGGTTTTATAGCGCACTTGCATCGCACACGGTTAAGCCAGTACCTCCACCCTTTGCTCGCGCTTGCACGGTCGTGGTGATTTTACAGTGCACTTGCATCACACACGGTTGAGCCAGTACCTCCACCTTTGCTCGTGCTTGCGCAGGCGTGGTGATTCACAACGCACTTGTATCGCACACGGTTAAGATATTATAGCCGTGTCCGTTGAGCGTCATCAGAATCTTTGCAGCAAAAAATAACGTTAGAGAGGGTCAGAAGACAACCACAACAGCATGTGGCCCAAATATATATGAGTGAAAAGGGTGGTCTGTGATGTTCAAAATTCCAATGCACAACTTTGACCGTGCAGGCCCATGGTTGGGCGCGTCGTCGAAGATCAATGAGAGGGGCCAGAAGTCAAGAACCACCTGGAAGTGGCCAATATATGTAGGAATATTGGGGATGTTTAAAAATTTATACACACAATGCATAACTTTGGTGGCACCTGCCTCGCAAACCCGAAAGCACCCTTGGATATATATATATATATATATATATATATATATATATATATATATATATTATGTCGTACCTAGCTAGGATGCTTGGCCCACCACCTCCCACTTCGTGTCAGCGGGGCGGATGCACGTAATGATCGATACTTTGGTCATACATGCATGTCGCCATGACCTACCATAAGACGGACCAATGAATCTATTGTTTAGTCAAACGACAGCTGTTGTTATCGATAAACCGCTTGGGCCAATAGATTGAACCATCATAAAAATCGCACGAGAGGGACCACAAAACCAGCACCTCTTGCATGCGTCCCAAAATGATGTACGTTGGGAAGGGGTGTTGTGTGTTTCCAATATAGAATAATGTACAATTTAGATGTGGTGCCTACCTCTCGATACAGACAACAACCATGAAGGCAAGGTAGTTAATGACGAGATACACATGGTACGATGTAGGTCGAACCCAGCAATCCGAGCATGTGGGAGGGAATCCTGACAACGCATGAGATCGAGCTTTGGTTGAGCGACATGTGACGGTGACCGGCCCTAACATGAACTAGGAGGAATCCATTCATGGCCAACACATACCCCTCATTATCGGTCAAAGGGATGATACATATACACCCGGGGAGCCCACTATTATGTGTGTCGTCACAAAAAACCGCACAAGGGAGACGTGGTCGATCAGAAGACCCCGTATACACTGCATGCGGGCCAAAAATATGTATGGGTACGGTGGTGTGTGATGTGTTTAAATCCCAAATGCACAACTTCGATGGGCCACCAACTACATTACAAACCGAACACCATACCCGACTCCAAGCCGGGGTCAATGCGTACGATGTCAGTCTCCCAACTTCGAGGCGGCACGGGGGAGGGGGGGTCCCACGCATGCGCTCAAACTTTATTTGGTCTAGCATGGGACACATCTATATATATATATTCTCCTATATAGTGTGCGAATAACTATGAAAGTTGGTCGTTGGATGAAGCCAATCCGACGGTACAGAGATGGCAAATCCGAGCACTACTGGCCGTTGGATATCATGTACATTCCACCAGATTCTGCCACATGTATAATCTAGAAGACTCCATGGTTGAACTTAAGCATAATGCACAAACCTCAAAACACAACCACTTCTCCTTTGTTCTCTAGAATCTTCCATATCTTAATTGCCCAAACTTTTTTTTCTAAATGAATTGTCACTTTTTGTTTTTACTTTATGCTTTACAATGCACAATTCCATGAATCTTAAAATATTTTTTTTTATAAAACTAATTGATTTTGGATGAGATGAACTATAAGAATTAAACGAACATCTACATCATGCATTTATGACTCAACTACAGTGTGGTATTTGTTCATAATTTGGTTACCAAATCTCATGCGTGCAATGCACGTGTACCTTACTAGTATCAATAGGAAACCATCATGGTCAAGCCCTTCTCGTTGTTGGGTCAAAGGGATAGATTGTGTGGCCCCCCCTAATTGTCGGTAAAGGATAGTATATATACCTCGGGGAACCCACAGATATGTGCTGCGTCTATAAGCCGCACAAGGGAGACATGCTCGAGAAGAACACCCTGCCCCCTATACCCTGCATGCAACCTGAAAAAGGTTTATATAATCACCATGGTAGGTCAAGTCAATCATTTTTAAATTTTTTAGAGCAAAAATTAACCTATAAAAACATAGTAGGTTTATATAATCGCCATGACAGGTTAAGTAAGTCATTCTTTAATTTTTTAGAGCAAAAAATAACCCATAAAAACATAGTCTACAAATTAGGAAAACAAATATTCCAATGTTTATATAATTGCCATGATAGGTTCCCACCGGGTCACCCATCCTTGTACTACTCCAGCCCGAGCACGCTTAACTTCTTCGTTCTATTCGACTAGGCTAGCAGATGGGAAGCCGCCCCTTGCTGATAGGAATTGCCTCCTTGCCATTAAGGCGTTTCACGCTGGTCACCCTATGGGACCTACTCCCTCCTATCACACACATTTGTGCTTTTAGAAACTGTGTGTGATATTTACATGGACGGTGTGTCGCCGCTAGCCTTCAATGAGCACTGACACTGGTAGCGAGAAAACAATGGGAGAAGAGGCGGGAAATTGATGACAGGAGTGGCAGGAAACGGTAGCCTGTTTAGAAAACGTAGTAGAAAAGGAAGCATGAGCTAGCACGACGCATGTGCAGAGTGCTTACCCATGTACTGCATGTGTTGTCGAAAGGGCTGAGGGCTGCCGTTCGATCTGGGAGCATCCAATGGTGCACATGTACGATCCGTGGGGTTTGGGTTCTGGCCAATCAGAACGCACGACTCAGATCGCGCTCGCAGCAGGGGGAGGGGGCATCGGCCACCACTACAAAAAATACACTCCGTGATGATACGTGTTTGTCATAGTAGGTCGCGTTTTTTCTCATGCATGTACATCCATGACGATTTTATGACAGAATCAAGATAGTCATACCTATGCTGTCGTAGAAGTGTTCCATGACATTACCAAAATTATCATCACGGAAGTGGCCACTTCCATGACGATAAATCGCGCGTCACAGAAGTGCTTTCGTCAAGGGTGACCGACACATAGCATCCACCATAACGGAATACCGTTAAGCTATCGGGTCTGGTTTTGGATCCGATAACCCGTTAACAGCCCCGACCAATGGGGATTTTCCACGTGTAAAATCATCATTGGCTGGAGGAAACACGTGTCGGCTCACCGTTGGGACAGATGTCATAAAGTCATTGGACCGAAGGCGCCTATGATACGTCGACACGTGGCACGGCCCAACAGAGGCCCATTCCTGTGAAAAGGCCGGCCCGTTTGACTTGGTCAAAAGGTGGCGGGCCGACCCACGGAAAGCGTGTTAAGGGCATGTTCGCATATAGCCCATTTATAGCCCGCTAACCCAGGGCCCGTTACGACCTATCCGAATTAGGCCCAGTAACATCATCTGGGCCGTCCAATATAATTCCAGCCCATTTTAAGTTTCGGCCCATATATGGCCCATGACGTCTTTCGGCCCATATTAGGCCCTTTGTAACTGTTGGCCCATTAACGGCCCGTGGTGAAACTAGCCCATAATGAATAGTGTATAGCTTTATACCCATTAATGGCCCATTAATCCGTTGGGCCGTTTGCAGCCCATGTTATCTTTCAGCCTTCTCAGGGCCCATTTATTCTTGGGCTCATTTCCAGCATTCGGTTACTTACGACCCGTTACTGTCATTTTCTGCTTGTGGGCCAAATTCAGCCCGTGGTTACAGTCGGCCCGTTTGTGGTCCGTTAATACGTTGGGGCATTTTCATAGCGTCATCAAATACGGCCTATTAACGATGGCCCGTTATGGTCGGCCCATGAACGGACGATTCCAAATCTAGCCCGTTTACGGCCATCATGCGGTCTGTTATTGGCCCATGTTTGGCCAATCGATCATACGGCCCGTATAAGGCCCATTGATGATACGGCCCATAGATGGCCCATTGTTTCTATGGCCCGTAGAAGGCCCATTGTTTCTACGGCCCGTAGGAGGCCCAGTGTCACTACAGTAAATATTAGCCCATGGTTATTGTGGCCTAGTTTTGAAAAATAGGTTATTGCAGCCACTAGCAAACCACGGATAAAGAACTGCAATGACTACAAGCAAACAAATAAACAAGACAAGGAAATAAATAAGCAAGCAACTTACGCTAGGCTATCACGGCTATCACACATATTACATCCACTGTGCATCAAAGTTCGCCACCAGTGCAAATAAACGCGCTGACAAAAGAATATACAAAATTGAGAGCACTTCAGAAGGCACTAGGCCTGGCCAGGTCAGGCCCGCCAAACAGCCGAAGAAGCTGAGTAGACCTCAGTTGTGTCAATGATAGATGCATCAACCGTAGATGTATGGCATGATGTTGCGCACGGCAGTCCTCTGACATCTTCATTGCATCTTTGACTTCAAGTCGGAGCTGAGCTGAAGCAAGGCTTTCCGCTTTAAGTTGAGACTGAAGAAGTCGAACTGATTGAGGCAGCGACTGCACAGAGGTTGTCTCACACCTGCTGGTGAGTAGCTTCAACTCACTATCTTCATCAAGACAGGACCTTGGGGTCATCTCGCTGTCCTCAAGACGGTTTGGCTCACTATCTTCCCTAAAGTTCTGCTGGCATAAGAGATACGACTCTGAAAGAGAAACAAGGAGACACGTAACAGGTTTCACAATTATATAAGCAAATAAATGGATCTGTTCTGCATAAGGAACATGTCTTTACAACTACAATTTGAAACTAGTAGTTGTTGCAAACATCCAATCAAATGTAAATAGCAAAGCAAACAGCAGTGGAGGAAATTATGCCTATCCAAATCTATACTAGAACAAAGTTTGAAGGCTTGAGAAGGATGAACTTACATTACATGTTAACACGGGCTGAACAAAGCCCTTATCCATGTTGATGGAAGGATAATTCAATAAATTCCCCAAAGAAAATTCTTTATAAGCGTTGCCATTATTCTACATTTTGCAAAGAGTAAATATAGATCAAATAATATTGGAAGAAACAGAGGATAATGAAGCTCAGGTGCAGACTGATGATACATAATCAAATAGCAATTAATTAAGTACAGCGTTACAAGGCAAAAGGGAGAGAGATACTGACAAGAGCAATGCAGAGCCCAGTATTGTTGTGGGATCATATGATCCTTTGAGCAAGGAGATTCATCTGAAATTAGTTTTCATACAAGAGAGAAGGTAAGGCACATGCAGAAATTTAGGAGTTCAAATTTTGAATTGATATCATAGACAGTACCTGACGCTGGGCTCTCAACAGTTCTAATAGGGGTTTGGCCACTGGAGTAGGGGTAAAGTGTGGTACAGTTGGGCCTGTGTTTTCTGTGGCTGCTGATCTATCTGATTTAACAGGTATCACTACCTTTTCCAAATACCTAGTTTGTACTCCTTGAGGATCTGCACTCACCCTCTTCCTTTTGGACATCTATTACGAAAGAACAACATTTGACTGGAAAAACATAGTGTGACGACACATGGAATAGGTACAGAAAATGGATAGGTATGGCATATACTCATATATGATGCTTAAACTAAGCAGATGGTGTAACAAAGTAGAAGTAATGCAAGAGGTCAGATGCAAAATATGTGCGACCAATACAACTTTGCAAAGTTAGAGCAAGCACCTTGATGGGTGAATAAGATAGGCCATCCTCCACCATGCCAAGTTTGTTAGCCAGTGGATTGTTCCGCAATATTCCTCTCGTGCGCCCATTCTCATATTCATTTTGATAATGTTCAATATCTGACATGCATGAAAACATAAAAACAAGTGACATTTTCTTTGTAATGCAGAAGTGATTCTAATCCAATACTGCCTCCCTGTAAACCCCTTTGTGCTATCTCTGCAATTCTTTTAAGAGATGTCATGCATGCTGTAATTTGGTGTGTGCATTAATATAATGTGGCCTACTACTCAAAATATGAGAGCTCCAGAATTGATGGCACTTCACAGATGACAGCTTCAACATATAGTAAAGAAGAACAAGTCGACCTGACCTGACAGATTCAAAATATACTAAGGGAGAACAACTCGACCTAACCAGTCGACCGCAAGAGAAGAGGATCATCTTAAAGAAGAGCAGAAGAGCAAGCAGATTGAAGATATTACAAGTCTTTCAATACAATGTCAGTTGGCCACCCATGATGAACCAGAGCGCACAGAGAAATACTATTCTTTCCGGTCTCTCCATATGTGGCTCACGTGCATTTCGAAACTAAAGTAGGAACATTTAGCTAACCAATTAAACATCTCTCAGTTTTACTAATATCAGATATGAATTTGTACAACTAAGCTTGTTTAGCTCGATAGGTGGAGCAGTGCTATTACGACACGAACCACGTAGGTTGATTGTGGTCATCATAAAATGGGGAAACCATAAGCATGATGAGTACAGTGTTGACCGTGGCAGTGGGATGGCAGATCTGAAGCTGCAAATGGCGCAAAGGGTAGTTAGCAACCAATGTTTGCTTTGAAATAACAACTAAGATTTGGTATGGACAAGAAAGTACAGTCAACAAGTGACAAAGAAATGCAATTATGCTGTCTCTCTATATGTCGCGACATGCATTTGGGAACTCAAGTGGGACCTTTAGCTAACCAATTAAATGTGTCGGTTAACTAATATCAGTATCATATCACAATCATATTTAAACAACTAAGCTTTTGAATTCTGAGTGTTGTGTTGTTTAGCTTGAAGGGTGGAGTAATGCTAGTACGACAGAAAGCACCTACGCAGATCATAGTAGAGTAGATAAAAGGGGAAAACCCTAAGCATCAAAAGAAAAATCAGGAAAGTGGAACTAGCTGGACCAGTGGGTGGCGCACATGCTTTTCGAAATGAATATAGGAACATTAGGTGACCAATTAAACGTTCTCTGTTTTAGTGATATGAGCATCATATCAGATTCGTATTTCAACACGTAAGCTTTGGGTTGAGGTCTTGAGGAGCAGTGCTAGCACGACACAAAGCACCTACGATGATGGTAGTGAATATAAAGGGGGGGAAACCATAAGCTTTATGAGTATAGTGCAGGTGCCATGGCGGATCTAAAGGGGCAAACCGGACAAAGCTACTTCGCAACCAATGTTTGCTTTCACCTAGCCACTACGATTTGGTACGGACAAGAAAAGTACAGTAAACAAATTACGATCTATTTTCCGGGTGAGATCAATAACTTAAGCACATATGGAAGAGTACCACCTCTCTTGCGACGCCGTGTAGGCCTATGCTGATATGTTGAGGGTGCTGCGGGTGCGATGGCTGTCGGCGGCGAGGAAGAAGACTTTAGACGGCAGACGGCTGGGTCGGGGGATAAATCCTGTTGCCGTGGACGAGGCGGTCGTAGGAGCGGCAACGACAAGGTGGACGACGGCGCCGATGAAGCGAGAGGAGGCGATGAAAGGATCCTGGTCCAGTGCCGTGGATGAGAGACGTCCATCTCTTGCAGTGGACGATGGGGTAGGGGTAGCAGCTCCAGCAAGGTGGAGGATGGGGTGGCGGACGGAGGAGGCTGGCCGCAGTGCGGAGGTTGTCGTGCCGCCGACGGTGTATGAATGGGCAAATGGAGGGGAGGGGGGATCTCAATCTTTGGGACGCGCTTCTCTGAAATGTGGGAAAGTTATGAACTTATCCCCCGTTTAAATTTTCGGACATCGCGTCGGTTGGGGATAGGACGGTAATCTCGCATCTCCCAAATATTTGCCGGTAACTATTTCGGGCGAGGAGAGGGTGTTTTGCCGCCCACGGTTGGCGCCCATGGTGTATGAACGGGGCTGACGGGTAGGGCGGTTGTGTCACGTCTGAGGGAAGTTACACATCTGCCCCTATTTAAAATATTAGCCTACATCGATTTCGGACGAGGAGAGTTTGTTTTGCCGCCCACCGTGTATGAATGGGGAAATGGAGGAAGAGACACATGTCTTTCGAACGAGCTTGAATCAAATGTGTTTTGCCGCCCACGTTTGGCGCCCACCGTGTCTGAATGGGCTCAGAGGCCGTCGTGTCACGTCTGATTGAAGTTACTAGTCTACCCCTATCGACAGCAGTGTAAATCCGGTCGATAAGGATGTCAAGTGTCAGGGGTAGACAGTAATTTCCATCTCGCAAACACTTGCGTCGGGCAGCCCAAAAATTATAGTGGGTGTTTAGCCGCTTCGTTCAAAACTTGGGAGAATTAGCATTCACGTTTGCCCTGGGCCCTGGCAAACTAAATTCAAATCCAATTTGTATTCAATTACGAATATCCACAGATAATTCTACATTTTGTTATTTATTTCTTCAAAACCACAACAAAGATTTATTCCACCTTTATATATGATTATGATTTAGAAATGCCGTGATCTTCGAATTCAGTAGGTTGGATACACTCTGAGTCAAACAGTTATTTCATCCAATACAATATGCTCACACGAAAAACAGTTCACCTTATGTCAATCATACAAGTACCAAGGATTACCTCGCCTAAAAAATTCGGATCATTACAACACATGGACAACATAGGGGGTCTTGCAACATAATCCATTCTGAGACATGACACAACATGCAAGTACAATAATCTAATGACAATTTCAACTGGTATCTAAAGAAGAACCGGGATTACCCTGGGCTTCAGATAGCAGAAACAGCAGGACCTCCTCTGTCTTCAAATGCAACATTCTTACTTCCTCCAATTCTTGGGTTGCTTGCATAATGCGTGCCGCTAATTCCGTAATTTCCAGCCTCAAGATAAAGATTACCTCATTCATGGCAGCCATACCATCTCTTTCTGCCTCTAGTAGAGCCTCAAGCACTATAATATCTGTGCTCAGACTGCTCTCCGGCGGTGTTGCCTTTGAACTGCTACCATCTGGTAACATGGATGGCGCACTGCTTCCACAAATAGATTCTGGGGTTGTACATTGTGTCCTAGTGTGAACGGCATCCTGAAAGGTTTCCACTGGACATAAGTAAGAGATAGTTATCGTATGATCCAGGCACTAAGCTTACATGGTAAATGACAGACGAATTATTGCCGAGCATGGCAAGCTATATTTAAATGGTTCGAAGCAGCATCAGCCGATAAGAAATTAAAATGGTAAGATGAAACTAGGGATGTAAGTGGCAAATAAACGACATCCGCCAGTCCCATCTAGTTAGTTTTTGCTAGCTCCCTAGTTCATTTTCCTCAAAAAACAAAAACTCTTTTGAACTATCATACCACTAGTGGACTTTAATCGGGATTAAACGGGACCCAGTTGACATCCCTAGTTGAAAGGGAGTGTACCACTGCTATATTTAAGTTGCCAAGGCATCTAAGCAGTTCAAATAATCTGAGAAAGCACTTAACAGTGTGGCCTCATATAAACTACGAAGACAGTCTTGTGATGAAGTTGAGAGGAAAAGTTAAGGACTCAAATGAAATAGGCATGCATTTCTTTACGATAGTACAGCAGGCACTGCTGACATATTGGCCAACTCAGGTATAGCGTAACAACAAACAAGCATTCGAATCAAGCAATACAGCAAAGCAGACAACTGAAATATTTGTAATTCGGTAGGATTACAGGTTGAGGGCACAAGTCAAGAAAGCAGCCCACTCGCATTACATTTCACATGTACTAAAACACACTGGCTTACCATATGTTGCTGTGAAGCGTCGCTGCTGTTGCAATGTTCTTTGAAGATATCGCCAGCATCCCGTGGTTGCAAATCTAGTTGTTGTAGTTTATTCTTCACCCTCTATTTAGGTAAAATTAATTTTAATCACATGCACTGGTCCGAATTGATCATCAATGGTTCATCTAAACTAATGAAAGAAGGGTGTGTGCATACACGACAATATATCTGCTTCCCTCTATTTTTATGCTTGTTCGAGGTGCCAGCCCCAAAAGAACAAATATTTTGCTTGATGGGGTTGGCAGCTCCATAATTAATAGAAGCATCAAATTAGTCATGCAACTTGGGAAGATCAAGAACACATAAACAAGTAATGAACAAAGGCTCGGAGCAGTGATGTAATAGCTAGCATCAGAAAATGTAGGGTAAAACAAACAAAAAGCAACGGAACCACATGCTAGTTTGCTGATGTGTAATTAAGCATAGAGAACATTAAGCAGTCTGATGGAA
Organism: Triticum aestivum; assembly: GCF_018294505.1. Lineage (NCBI taxonomy): Eukaryota > Viridiplantae > Streptophyta > Magnoliopsida > Poales > Poaceae > Triticum > Triticum aestivum. The sequence continues at coordinate 418,988,678 of NC_057802.1, read as the reverse complement.
CCAACAGGTGGCATCAGAACAACACCATTATCATAAATATAGCATTCAAGAAGTAAAATAGTAGCCAGTGATATCTAGGAAGTACAGTAATACGGAGTACTTAGGACAAAACTAAAGCATATTAACTATATGTGCACTGGTATGTAACTTAGCACATGTAACATGTTCACTGCCAGAAGTATGGCCCTAGAGGTGCAAACAGAATAACGCGTCTCATGAAAAACTGAATGATGCCCTAAAGAAATTCAAAGGTGCGGTGCTTATGCTAGGAAAGTGAACGTAGGCGTCGGCCGTTGGATAATAGTACCTGATTCTCGGCGGCGTATGGGTATCGTTGTCATACTTGATAGCTAAGGATCGTCGATGGTGCTCGTGTTGCGGTTGAGTTTGGGCCGGCTGTCGCCGTCACTGAAGCGGCTCCGGTGCTACAGTTGTGGCGCCTGTCGACATACAAGAAAGCTCATCTGTGGTAAGTGAACAGTTGCATGATAAAGAGAAAAATCGAAGGAGTACAAATCGAAATAACCTGATGAGGCTGCGGCGTCGGTAAAGCAGGGCCGGTGGAGTTGAATATGGCATCCGTGGAGCGGGTCCGGTGTAGTGGACGAAGGCTTTGGCGGGCGCGTTGTACAGTGCTTTCGGTGAGGTGGATCTGTTGCGGCGGACAAGGGCTTGTATTAAGGGCCAGCGAAGGGGCAGACGAGGGAGTCAGTGAAGGGCCTACACTTTGGTGGACGAGGGTGCCGGTTAAGCAGATCCGGTGCGGTGGACCATGATGGCGGTCAAGGAGATCTGGAGCGGTGGACAAGCCAGTTGCTGAAGCAGCTCCGGTGAATTGGTGAGTTGAAGGTAGATCCGGCGGGGTGTGAGGTCCACCGCTGCAGTGGAGGACTAGATTCGGCGGCTTGCCATGGTTGGGGGGTCGGGGAGGGGAAGGGGAGGGGCTCTGGGGAAGAATGTTGGGGGCAAAGAGGGGAAAACAATGGAGTTACCAAAGCAGCCCTTTTCCGTTCATGTGGCAGGGGTAAAACAGGAATATCGCAGGGCTAAACTTTCGGGCGCGTGATATTTCGATGTGAGCGGGAAGTTTGAAAGCTTTTGGCACCTAAAATTATAAGTGTTCTGCTCTTGTACGGCCGACTATGATATCAGGGCCGACAATTTGTTTGTTTTGCACGCAAAAAAAAGTGCAAGTTTTGAAAATCAATGTCTCCAACTCGAATCTTTGATTGTCCATTCAATCCAAATATGGATCATTGAGCTACTACAAGCAAATACCATCATACGGTCCAATTCAAATGAAATTCCAAATGTGTTTATCCTAAATATGATGACAAAAGCAAAAATGTGTATGTGTATGAATAAAGTGGATGATTATAAAGTTTGTACATGCCCGTATATGTGTATATCTCTAGGTTTGATATATGAATTTGAAATCACGAAATCCCGGCTTAAAAAATGTACCTCCGTTTAAATGAATTACAAAAGCTAATGATGGAGTCGAATTCCAAAATTCCAATCTTAGGTTTGTAATTCTGGTACATCAAGGTATATCACGCATGTTCAAAAGTATCGTTATCTCATAGTACAACTGTGAAACAAATTGATCAACCATGGGTGCACAATATCTCAATTACGCTAAAGTCCCTCAAATATAGACACCTCACTCTTTATCTGAAGCCAACCCCCCTCTCGCCCCCTCCCGCCCCACACACACATAGAGAAGTCGTTCTCTCCCCCAAACACCAACACACGAGCACATTAACATCCCTCTCTCTTCTAAAGTCCGGACCCCAATATAGGTCTCTATCACTTTGTCTCTCGCGCATGCACACATCTCTTCCCCCACTCTCTAGGTCTCCCGCTATCTCTCTTTCCCAAGCACACGCACTATGTAGAGTGTATATTTCCCATACACACAAAACGCCACCCCCAAACATCTATCTCCCTGGTTATGTGGTTCTCGCGCACTCACCTCACACACCACCCCCACTGCAAACAAGCACACTTTGTCTCCTTGTGCACCACTCTCCTCTTTCTATCTCTCCCACATGCGGACCCGCCCCAGCTCCTTCCCTATATACATATATGTCGTGACTCTTTCCATAGCTCCCTAATGTATCATCGTTCTCGATTTCGCACATTGTTCTCTACACCATCTATTCTAGATCTCTCATGAAGTCCCTATCACACACACGATGACTCGCTTCCCTTGCGTCTCCGTACATAGGCCAATTTTGAACAACATCAACATTGTCTTCCTATCTATACGCCATTTATGGACACAAACGACCCTCTCGCCCCCTCTCTTCCTCTCTCTCTCTCTCTCTCGCTCTCACACCCCTCTCCCACACACACACTCGATGTCTCTTCCAAATAGTCTACTCCCCCCGCCCGCACCCATGCTATCCCACTACTACACATGTCACACCATTCTCCCTTCCCTTATACTAGGTTTACATCATTAGTGGTCTCTCTACTCCACATACACACACTCCCTCTCACACACAAACACGTGCACAAACACACACAGACACGCACAAACACCCATTTATCTGGATCCTCATCTCTCCCCATGTCCGCATGTGTATCTCACACACTCACTCTCTAATTATGTATATGTGTCTCCATGTTACACAACACAAAGCCCCATGTACATGTCTCTCTCTCTCTCTATCCTCCACACACATAGACACAAAGAATCTGTTATCATTGCCTCAGTATCTAACATATCACACACGCACACTGTCTCTCTCTCTCTCTCGCAAACACGCTCAACAAGGGTTTCCCCGTGAATAACTTACCGTCTATTCATCAACAGTCGTGGCAGTACGGCGAACACGAGACATGAAAAAGAATAAATCTACACGTGCTTAGACCACCTAGTATGACTACTAGGACTAGAGCAAGCCAAAAAGCGCGCCGCCGTCACCCCCTCCTTATCGGCGACGGGAAAATCTTTGTTTTACACAGTTGAGAAGTCATTGTGCTAAGGCCCCACATGCCGAGGCGTTGAATAGAATGTAGATGCTAGTTTACGAAAGCAAGTGTCGATAATACGTTTGTATCTCCATACTTATATTTCTTCTCTTATAAAAAACCGAGTTGGTGATGATGGTACGTGTGCCATCTTGCAATATAAACCTTCCGATCTATATCTGACGGATGGAAATTAAACTAAAAGATACCCGCACACCTCTCCACATTTGCAGACAAGGCCTTCCCTCGTTCATCCTTATCTCCAACAACCTCATTGTTGAGCAATTAAGAAAGGAAGCCTCTGGAACAAACTGGCCTGGTGGCCGCTGCCGGCATCGACAATCCCCATGCCTCCGCTCAGTCCGACCACCAATCACCAGCACACCCCACTTTGTCTTCACCTGATCTCATATTTCTCGAGATATCATTAGTTTTTACACATGGGATTACTCCCGCAAGGGTCGATCACAACAAGTGTTTTATAAAAAAATGCATCTTGATGTTCCATGCAATGCACGGATCTTGTGAGTAATCCTACAGAAGACTAAGTTGATGATGATGGTGTGTCTCCCATCCGTCGTTTCTGACCATTAGATCTACATCTAACGACTGTGAGGTAAGTTGTTGCCTTTTCTCACCAACATCCCACTTGTCTACCAATTTGCAGAAAAACACATAATTAGTATCTTAAAACCAACCACATCCCTCCCTGACCTCACCAAAACAGCCCAAGGAATATATTCTAATTGAAACATAATATATCTCTAGTTTGTCTAAAAAACATAATATATCTCTAGTGATATATGTATATCAAAATTAGAGTGTTTTGTTTCAAGTTTGTGAATAAGTATTATTCTAATTATGATTCGTTGCAACGCACATGAACATTGCTAGTATTTCCAACCCTGAATTTTTTCCTAGTATTCCATAGTTTCGAGTTTTCCATCAAGATATTAGTCACTCATGGTTGATATTTACTTTCAATCATGTACACATATGCACTATGTAACTAGCCTTGCTTATTGGCTTCCAAAGCTTAACTTCCACTCCTACTTACAATATGTAGAGTATTTAACAAAAAAATACCACTTTCAACCAGCCCTAGGAAGAATCTATTGTACAAAAAATAGCAAAAACATACCCAAAATTTCTTAATCCACGCCAAAAACTACTACTACCTAGTACTCCTACCGATTAGGTTCGTTTAAACCCATTTATGACAGGTTTGGCCCACACGTCCGTGCTGACGAGGCAGCTTAAACCAACACATTTTGTTTGACCATTGACACGAGGGACCCACATCTGACCTTCTATCCTGTTATTCCCCCTCAAATCATTATTTTTCCTGAACATTACTTCAAACAGTACTGATGCGTGTTTGTCGGTGGCGCCGGTGATGAGCGAGTTGGCCGTCGCTCCGCCGGATGGGTCGGACGCCGTGCGGGCCTCCGCACGGGTTGGCAAGCTGGCCCGAGTGTGACTCACGAGCGAGCAAGCCGCCGCGCTGGCCTTTGCTCGAGCCAGATGGCTGGCCTTAGCGCGGTGCGCGTGATCAAGCCGTCGCGCTGCCATGCCAATCTAGCTAGCAAACCTTACAGACAAGCAGGTGGCCGGAGCTATCTTGGCTAGCTAGCGGCCGCGAGTGCCGGACGGAGCTGGTATCTGGGCTGCCGCAACATGGGCTCCGCACCACCGGCGGTTTTGACCTCGCCTTCTGCCGGCGGCGGTAGCTGCGTCCCATGGCCGAGGATGACTAGGTGGACAGGCCGGAGGTAGGAGGTCACTCGGGGATTTTTGTGCAGACTGACATGTAGGTTCCACAAGTCATAACGCCCGGTCGAATAGAAGGCGTTGACTTAATGGGCGACATGGGCCCTGTCAGAGGTTAGAGTTAGATTCTAACCCTGAACTAACTCTAACCAAAGTGATGTTTGGATGGCAGGGTTAGATTGACAACAAATGTATCCAAACAGGGCCATGGGTTGAAACGTGCCTATAACGGCACTTTGTAGAGTAGTCGTTTGTTGGTAGGGCTGGTTGGTAAGAGCATGTACAATGGTTGATAAGGTAGTCTTATCTTAAGTCTGCCGCGTATGCAAGTGGTAGTAGTTTCTTGGCATTTTAGTGGTTTCTTGCATTATTAGGGGTTTCTTGTAAGGAACAATGTATGTACTACTAGCGACAAAAGGCGATTCTAGGTTGCGTTGTACTCCAACGAGTACTACTAGTGGTCGCGGGAGTGTATACCTCGTTTTGTGGGTTCGATCCCAGCCGAACACACGGCGGCCTTATTTTTAAATAGTAACTTCGCTGCGAGCCAATATTTTGAAGTAAATATGCCCTAGAGGCAATAATAAAGTATTATTTATTTCCTTATATCATGATAAATGTTTATTATTCATGCTAGAATTGTATTAACCGGAAACATAATACATGTGTGAATACATAGACAAACAGAGTGTCACTAGTATGCCTCTACTTGACTAGCTCGTTAATCAAAGATGGTTATGTTTCCTGGCCATTGACATGAGTTGTCATTTGATTAACAGGATCACCTCATTAGGAGAATGACGTGATTGACTTGACCCATTCCGTTAGCTTAGCACTCGATCGTTTAGTATGTTGTTATTGCTTTTTTCATGACTTATACATGTTCCTATGACTATGAGATTATGCAACTCCCGTTTACCGGAGGAACACTTTGTGTGCTACCAAACGTCACAACGTAACTGGGTGATTATAAAGGTGCTCTACAGGTGTCTCCAAAGGTACTTGTTGGGTTGGCGTATTTCGAGATTAGGATTTGTCACTCCGATTGTCGGAGAGGTATCTCTAGGCCCACTCGGTAATGCACATCACTATAAGCCTTGCAAGCATTGTGACTAATGAGTTAGTTGCGGGATGATGTATTACGGAACGAGTAAAGAGACTTGCCGGTAACGAGATTGAACAAGGTATCGAGATACCGACGATCGAATCTCGGGCAAGTAACATACCGATGACAAAGGGAACAACGTATGTTGTTATGCGGTCTGACCGATAAAGATCTTCGTAGAATATGTGGGAACCAATATGAGCATCCAGGTTCCGCTATTGGTTATTGACCCGAGAGGTGTCTCGGTCATGTCTACATAGTTCTCGAACCCGTAGGGTCCGCACGCTTAAAGTTACAATGACAGTTATATTATGAGTTTATATGTTTTGATGTACCGAAGGTTGTTCGGAGTCCCGGATGTGATCACGTACATGACGAGGAGTCTCGAAATGGTCGAGACATAAAGATTGATATATTGGAAGCCTATGTTTGGACATCGGAAGTGTTCCGGGTGAAATCGGGATTTTTCCGGAGTACCGGGAGGTTACCGGAACCCCCCGGTAACTTAATGGGCCTTAGTGGGCCTAGGTGGAAGAGAGGAGAGGAGGCTAGGGCAGGGCCACGCCCCCCTTCCCCCCAGTCTGAATAGGAAAAGGAGAGGGGGGGCGGCGCCCCCCTTCCTTCCTCCCCTCCACCTCTTCCCCTCTTCCACTCCTAGTCCAACAAGGAAAGGGGGGAGTCCTACTCCCGGTAGGAGTAGGACTCCTCCTGGCGCGCCACACCTCCTAGGCCGGCGGCCTCCCCCTTGCTCCTTTATATACGCGGGCAGGGGGGCACCTCTAGACACACAATTGATATACGATATTTTAGCCGTGTGCGGTGCCCCCCTCCACCATATTACACCTCGACAATATCGTAGCGGAGCTTAGGCGAAGCCCTGCGTCGATAGAACATCATCATCGTCACCACGCCGTCGTGCTGGCGAAACTCTCCCTCAACACTCGGCTGGATCGTAGTTCGAGGGACGTCATCGAGCTGAACGTGTGCTGAACTCAGAGGTGCCGTGCGTTCAGTACTTGATCGGTCGGATCGTGAAGACGTACGACTACATCAACCGCGTTGTGTTAACGCTTCCGCTTTCGGTCTACGACGGTACGTGGACAACACTCTCCCCTCTCGTTGCTATGCATCACCATGATCTTGCGTGTGCGTAGGAATTTTTTTGAAATTACTACGTTCCCTAACATATTTTACACGGGTAGTTTGAGTTTTGAAGTCAAACGGACGTGCGGCACCACAATCTGGGTGCACTGGATAGCCTAGCCACGTGAACGGGTTTTCCTTCCCAGCATCCCGTGGCTCATGTGCTCGCCCTAGCCGCACCTCGCTTCCAGCTTCCTCATCAGCTAGTAGCATCTTTAAACTAGCGCCTCCCAATTAAGCCTGAGGAGTCGGAAAAGCCTGTCGGGGCATTGGGAACTGTGCAATATGGCTCTGTACGTAAAGTGCTCTACTACTACTCTGTAGCTTGTGGCGTTGCACGCATGGACTTCACTCCATTATCGGCTCTACTATAAAAGAAATTCCTCTTGACATGTTTTTTTTGAAACAGAGGCAAAAGCTTTGCTTCATCTCATTCATAAAGAAGGAACTACTAACAAAGTTCGATGAGATCAATTACACCTCCACAAATGGAAGCGAAAAGCCTAGTCTCGCTGTATCAAATAACTCAAATGTTCTGCCCCTGCAGTAACCGTCGCTGATAAACAAGCTGCTAGTGTGTGCGTGAGAGGAGCGGCTAAGTAGGACAGCTACATGAGAGGAGCGGATGAATAGAGCACCGAGAGTACCCACTAGGCCACTACGCAGGTGTACTTTCCCTGCATTGATAGTACAACGATGGTTCTAGACAACAGTAGTACCCTCCACTTCCAACTGTAGCTCCTTGGCCCTGAGATTCAAGAGTTCAAAACTGGTGCACTATACTAGACTAGACTAGAAGTATAGTACATCGCACTACTAGTTGATAAAAAGCAGTACTAGTACTGCTACAGTACGAGTACGTACTCCTCCGTCACATAATGTAAGACGTTTTTTGACACTAGTTGGCGTGTACAAAAAATAGCAAAAGCATACCCAAAATTTCTTAATCCACGCCAAAAACTACTACCTAGTGCCAAAAATTTCTTACTAGTGCTATTATTTACAGTATAATGCAATCCCATAACGTTCCATAATGCTAGTGCTAGTAGTAAATAATAGCCTCACCCCTTCGCTAAGGAACGATCTACAGTTGGAAGGGATGAGTCCCTGCGGTTACTACGCTCTTATCTCCTCCTCGCCAGTTCCCCTCCCCCCGAAGAGAAGGCAGTTCATCGCTGCTCCCATGGATTCTCCAGGCGGTTCTCCTCCTCGTCGGGGCTGGGAGATCTTGGACAACGATCCTCTGGGAGAAATCGCACGCCGCTCCGACGTCCTCACCGCCGCAAGACTCGGTGCTTCCTGCACCAACTTTTTCAAGACGGTGCTTAAACAGGCTTGGGAAAAGGCCATGCTTGTTGGTCTTCCATGCGTCCTCGGGGAGAAGGTTCTTCTATGGGACAATCCTTCGAATAGTCCACCGCTCCCTGGCCATGGTTGCACGTTGACTCCGCTAGAGTTGCCGACGTTGAGAGGTAGTCGGATTTTGTCCGATGAGCAGGTCAGTAATGGAGTTTGATCATGTAGTACTTAGTTATTCCATTTCCATCCAGTAATTTCTCCGCTGCCCACCGTCTTATATATAGGTCTAGGTCAGTGCCAACGAAGATTGGCTTGCATACCTCCGGCCGGATACCACCATCATTTTGCACAGCATCCACAGCAGTGCGGCCGTTCCGGTAGACCCCTTCTCCACCATTGGGATCGGCCTTTCGGACTGGCTGGGATTGAATACGTATGATGATGCCTACATGAGATTGAAGAAGATAGCAATTGCGGCCCCGCCGACAAAGCGACGCGGCTACGACGATTACTATCTCATCGTGGTGTTCGGCATAAGGATTGCCATCAATGCAAGAGGCAGTAACGGCAGAGGCTGGCGCATGTTGGCGGCGGCTGATTTGTACCCCTACACGTTCGAAGACGCAGTGCGCCATCTAGGCCGCATCTTCGCGGTGACAAGCCAGGGGACTTGTTTCATCTGGTTGCCATCCTACGGTACGGGAGATTACAAACGGAATGCACAAACCATCATTTGCATCCCTAACGGTACTCCATTATTTTGCAGGGACCAGTCATCCCCCGATCAAAATAAGATCGCCGATCCTGGATGTGCATTTGCATCCGTGATTTGGTCTAACCTGGAACCTTGTAGCTGACTTTGGCATATTGGGATCAACTATCTTAGCAGTCGTTACCCATGGTACCACTGATGTGCAACATGGTCACACAATCTACCACGATCGGACCATCACCATCTACCTAGGTATTCCATTTTTTAACCCTCTCGCCTTCTCTTTCATTGTTGTACTAGTAGTACTTACTAGTACTAGTAGGAGTACTTTTTACCTTGGAGGATGCGTATAGCTAGCTAGGCCCTTGAAGACTTGAACCCACTAGCTGCCACCATTTTTGTTTTTCCATGTCTTTCTATCTCATCCATGTAGCCAAGAGTGGCTATATATAATAAGCTGGTTATTTTACTTCCTCTATACCGGAGTAGTACTATTTGCTGCACAATATTACTGACCGCCATATTTGAGCACAACATTATTATGCATGGACCTTGACTATGTACGTCACCATGTGTCCAGATCTGAGATGCCGCGTGTACCAGATGAACGGCGCCGAGTTCAACCCCCGTGATGCTACGTGGGTGCCGAGGAACACTCTTGGAGAGTACTCGCTTTTCATTGGGGACAGCTACCCCATTGTGAAGCGGATGCCACCTTCCGTGCATGACACGGAAGGCCTGCCGTTCATGAAGCATGGTTGTGTCTTCAGTGCGCACCGCCGGATGAACGACATGCTGGGACACGCTATCCCTGATTTATGCCGCTTCAGCTTGGATGAGTCTCCATCGTGTGGAACCGGACTAGAAAGCTGCGACAATGATTCCCGTTGCCCACCGCTATCGATCGTGCCATCCATGAAGAACACCTGGGACTGGAACCTGGAGGAGGACATGTAGCCCATCTATAACGTGTAAGTGGAGTACGGTAATTGTGAACGGTAGCGCTGTGAGTATATGTAGACTAGTCATGCACAAATTTATCACATGAATTGGAGATGAACTTGTGTGGCATACTGGCATTTGTCCTTTAGAATTTATTACTAGTAAATGTGTTATGCGTACGTGCAACTTGTGTGGTTGTTGCACGGAGCGTCCAACACGTTCTTTGAGAAAAAAAAAGGTGGCACAGCTTTGGATATACGTGACGTGGCGGCATCATATAGTAGCATCGTTCGCTATAGTTGTAGTACACTCCTACTAGGACGACAACTCCTATAAAGCCTTGCGCTTGGCTCTTTGCCTCTTCGGGAGGTTCAACAGTTTGTACTCGTGTGAACCTTGCACTTGGCTCTTCGCCTCTTCGGAAGGTCCAGCAATGATGATACTACAGTACAATATGCTTCTAGCAATCTGACACCGATTGAACTGCTGCACGTCCACCGCGAGGGCGAGGGCGAGGGAGAGGGAGATGGAGAGGGCGCTGTAGTCAAAACCCTCTCCTTGTCTTGCGAACCACCGCGCGCGTGGGCGAGGGAGAGGCGTAGTAAGCAAGCTTGTCCTCGTTCGGCGAGTTGACGGGACACATCAAAGCAGGACTAGTACTACTAGTCCATACTGCGTCCTTTCCGGTTAATATGGCTTAACTTGAAACGAGAAAAATACACTGGCGATCAACGTATGTAACAATACGCTCTTTACGGTCACTATATATAGTTTTGCGGTGATTATACGATCACTAGCTCATCGTAGAGCACCGTATTGCACCCTACTAACCGGCCACATAGTCGACGTGGCACTTTGTTGACTGGTTAAATTGTCACCTGGTTCCTGGGTCCCACCTGTCAGTTGGCAGAGCAATGAAATCAGTTAAACAAAACTTTACACAGGCGCGACAGGAGTCCAACCCTTGCGCGCGAACCACCCTCGCTGTGTATGTGAGTGCATGCAAGTGTACTCCCTCGGTCTTCCAACAAAGAGTGTACATTGGCTAAAAAATAAAGAGTGTAGTACATGATGTACAGCTACACTTCCAATGCATTTAGCCTTTAGTCTAAATCAACATTGATTGACTAATGCACCAACTTGTGCTCTAGGTATAGGCTACATGTCTATCCTTAATTATAGCATGCAACGGCCTTCATTTAATCTTCTTCTCTCAATGGTCGCATGCACACATAAGTCTGCTACTTTTGGGCGTTAATTATGCCCTGGTCAATGTGTAAATCTCTAAATGTACAGTCTTTCACGGACGTAGGGAGTAGGTTGAGCACTTGAGCGTGAGCGTGTGTGCTGCGTCGTGTGCTGTGTGCCGCATGGTTGCGTGAGTGTTGCATGCGTCCATGTGTACGTGTGAGTGTTGCATGTTGCATGCATGCATGGGGCTTACTCCCTTCCATTGACATGTTCATATTTCAAGCTTCCTCTGTTCCCTCCATATGGTGATACTCCCTCTGTTCCCAAATACGGAGTAAAAGCCCCCCTCTGTTCCCAAATACGGAGTATTTGTCTTTCTACAGATTTCAACAAGTGACTAGGTACGGAGCAAAATGAGTGAAGTGAGCGTAGAGGCATAGGGATACTGTAGAAAGGAAGTCTTCGCGATCCATTATTCCCCATCTCGGTCAGAGAGAACTATTCAACTAGTCTTCGCAGTGAAGTGACAATACACGCTGCAGCGGATGGGACACGTAATTAATAAGCTGAACCAGCGTGTTGGTGTTACTAAATCAGCCTTACCCAGTACTGCCATCATGTTTGCCAATAGAGCACGCTTCCGCAAATACGCCTACGCACCTCTGTCCTCCATTAACTGACATATGGGCCCTCTTGTGGTAGACCCACATGTCATCGGTGTAACTATTTACACTCCGAAGGACGGTATATCCTGGTAGTAGTACTAGTAGAATTGAGATTTAATGCACTTTCTTCCCCGTCTTCCACTCTTCTTCCTCCTCTCTTCTTCTTCCTCGTCTCTTCCCCATCGTCGGCCGCATACCATTTACCCCCGCTCACCGCTTGCCCACCCACGCCATCTTCCTTGGTAGCTCGCGCCTACCATATCCCCCCGCTCACTGCTCGGCCACACGAGGAGAAGCTTCTTCGCTCGCCCGCCCCAATCAACTTCCCCGCTGGCTCGCAGGCACCGAAAACCCCAATGGCAGAACCGACTGACATGCAGAGCCGCGATTGGAATTCCCTCCCCGATGTTCTCTTGGAGCAGATCTGTACTCGTATGGACCTACTCAGCATCGTCCGTCTGGCCGCATGCTCGGTGTCTTTGTACCGTCTACTCGTCTGCAACCGGCTGGCTCTTTTCAAGACACCCTGCTTGCTGATGCCCGATCCTCGCAGGTGGCCCAGATACCGACTTGACTATCCTACGGAGGTTGCCGTGGTGCCCCTCGACATGCTACCACTACCCGTCCACCTGTCCTTCATTCGCGGCCACTACTGGGCGGGCATGAAGGCCAACTGGATCGTCCTCATCCACCAATCCGGTAGCTCGTGGCGTCTCGTGGATGTCTACACCCAGCGAGAGATCACCCTTCCATCGTTGGATACCGCCGCCATCGAGCCTCGCGGCCCGCCGGACACTCCTGCCCACTACGCACGAGACGCGTTAAGCTTTTGGCTCGACCTCTGTTTGCTGAAAGTTGTAATCTGCGAAGTGCCCACACCATCAGAAGACTACATGGATTACAAGCTCATTGCCTTGTTCAACATGGGATTAGTCTATCTGGAATCCGGTCGCCATACAAGGTTATGGCTCATCGTCAATCCTGTTGAGGCGACATTTCTGTCTGATGCTATAGTGCACGATGGCATCATTTACGCGGTCGACGCATCATTTATGCTATAGTGCTGATTATACTGGTGGAATTTATCATCGTGTAATTGTTCTATATCATCTCATCTTCACCTTATGAATACGACTGCCTGTACATTGTTACAAATTTAGAATAGATAGTATGTCTATAACCACATCATTGCTATATGTTCCTCTCATTTCCTAGATTTTTATGACCACACATGTTATTGTTAGAGTTGATATGAGAACAATTGGCATCTAATGATTGTTAGAATACATATTATGAGCATAACATCATGATTGCTATATGTTACTCTCATTTCCAAGATTTTCATTACAACGCATGTTATTGTTTAGAGTTGATATGAGAACAGTAGTAGTAAGTGCTATGGTAAAATATGAGTAGGCTCTGTCATAGCTGTTTTCCTCTCATTGTTGCATGATGTTTGAACCATGACATATTGCTAGAATATGAAAGCCATTGGCTTATTTTTTTAACTTGGGGTATGATTATGACCACGGCATTGCAATTCTCTGTCTATGATATGTGTCACTGTTATAATAATCTTAATTCCACACATACTCTGAACATGATTGTTTATTTTTGTCCTTTTGGTCTCCAATTTGAATTGTTGCAGCAGACGCAAATGCGCTGGCCTTCATGATTCCAGGACCTGGAATCATACCAGCCGATGGGTGGTGGTTTATCGCTCGTTCAGCTGACGGCGGTCATTTGATGCTCATTCGCACGTACCAAATTGACCAAACCATTACATCAAACCACATGCAGTACAATGTGTGGGGCATTCGTGACATTGATGGCTATGGCTGCTTCGTGTTCGAGAAAGATCCCAGCTCCGTGTGGCCAGGCGTATTCAACTGGAGGTGGGTTTACAGCCTCGGCAACCACTCCTTGTTCCTCGGTCTCAATTATCCGATCATCCAACCAATCATCAATCATATCACCGACGATGATTACCATGCTATGCAACTTCCATTCGCCAGGGGGGACTGTGTTTACACATCATACCATGGGTTTCATGAATCACCGTATCTAGAGATTCGTCGACACAGCTTGTTTCCAGATAATCTTCAGTGTGTGAAAGGCATCAAGCTTCCATGCGATGGATGGCTTTTGCAAACCCGACATGCGGCGATGTGGTTCATGTCAACAGCAAATATGCACAACTTGATTCGTGCCGATATCTAGACTGAGCCATGTATTCTGCTGCTGTAGCACGACCCTCTTTTGTTGGATATTATGTACCGTTGTTAGTTTGAAGCACTCCTCTGGTTTGAAGGATAGATACCTTCCTGGGATCAAATGCATCCTAACTCACCTGCGTAGGATGTACTAATAATGATGATGGAGATGCTGTGCAGAAGCCATATATATATATATATATCAATTAGGCTTCAAGTGCGTACTTGTTAGTTAAACCTATGGTTAAAATGTGACACTAAATACGCCTAGTAAGTAGTACAGTAGCAGTACTAGTATACGTCGGTCAAATTATTCATCATGTCCACACATTGAACGTGACAACACACTGCGCGTGAGGTGACACAAGAATCCCGGCGGCGTGTTCGGGTATTCTGGACTTCAGATTTGGAGTACCACTTATCTGTCGAAATCTTTCATCATTCACTTAAAACAGTCGATCATACATTGAGTACCATATAACTGGAATTACCAATGCAAGTTGAAGAAGGATTGGCCGTTGCTACCGGCTGGCGTCAAGTTCGATCCCACGGATCAGGAGCTGATCGAGCACCTTGAGGCCAAAGTGAGTGCTGACAGCGCGAGATCTCACCCTCTCATCGATTTGTTCATACCAACCATCGACAGCGAGCACGGCATATGCTACACCCAACCTGAGAAACTTCCAGGTAAGACACCGATCGGCCGTCTACTTGCACAAACATATTCCTTTGTTTATAGCTCTATTTTTCTTTTTAGACGCAGACCTGGTGAAGCAATTACAATTTGACAGTTAATAAAAAGTGAAACAAGTGACTGCAACATGCCAAAGATGTTATGAAAATGCCAACTACATACACTAAAACCTGTATTCGACAATACTACAGGTATCACACTGAGTGGCCTAAGGAAACATTTCTTCCAGCGCAATTCCAGGGCGTTCAAAAGGGGCACGTGGACACGTCGCAAGATACAGTCGGAGTGCGGCATGCACGCGATGTGGCACAAGACCAGTAATACCTTGCCGGTGATGGTCAACGGCCGGCAGACGGGCAGCAAAAAGGTTCTGGTGCTGCACACCAACAAGAACTTCGACCAACAGAGGACCAACTGGGTGATGCACCAATACCACCTTGGGGACCTGGAGCAAGAGAATGAGCGTGAGCTGGTCCTCTGCAAGATATTCTACCAGACGAACACTAGGGCCAGGAGTAAAAAGATTATAAGTTAGTTTGGTATTGGTAGTTGTACGTACTACCTTGTCGTCTGCAAGTTGGTATTGTTGTTAACGATCTTTTGGTATGAACTTGCATTTGCTTCCAACCATCATGCCGAGAGTTGACGTGGATATAAAGCTGAATCATTTGTTTTGAAACGAATTTTCAGGCACCTGATTTTTATTTGATGGGTAGCATAAGCACCTGCCGTTTGAATTCCCAGTTCTCGAATTTTTGAAACAAGTGCATGCACTTACACGATGAAAAAACAATATCCCTGCTGCATCCCAGTTATTAGTCTGTAGTTGCAGAATTCTCTCGTTTATTGAGCACGTATATTGTTTTTTCAGGTCGAGCAAGTTTCAACTGGGCTGTAGACTGCCCAGGCTTGGTTTTGTTTTTAGCAGGCCCAGCCCATGACGCCAACGGGGCACAAACATCCAGCAGGTATCTACTGGCCTCTGGCCCACCAGTGTTAGTTATATTTTGTCTTACAACATCCGCAGGCAGGTTTTTTACTGAATCAAACACACAGCCCAGTTCAATTTTCCTCTTGAAATGCATGTCCTACATCCGTTTTCTAATCTCTACCTATAGTTTTACTAGTTCATACACACGTATCATTATATTGAAAATACATAAAATTCCCTTTTCATATTTACATCCTTATTTTTGTTGTTGTTTTCCCTCCCAGCGCTGATTTTTTTACCATTGGTTTTCCCTTAAACCAACTCAATTGTCCCACGTCTTATTTGCTTACAAAAACAAAACGTTTTTTTGGCAAATCAATAAGTTCTTAAAAAATGTTTATCATTTCGGGATTACAACAGTTTGGACTCCACCGAAATATGCAAAATAAGGTTGAACTTTTTGACCGTGGTCCTGGGCAGAAAATGGGCTGTAATAAATTACTTAAGAATTAGCAAATGGGCATCAAATTATTAAAAAAAATAGCAAATGGGCTCTATGTTGTGTGCCACAGATTTGGAGGCTGACTTGTGGGCCTACTAAGTTCATGCGTACACAAGGTTTCTCAAAAAAGAAACTTAGTCAACAATCGACTCTACCAGCGTCAGACCGTTAGATGTCAATCTAACGGCAATCGTGCTTCTTCCGTCTCTGATCTTCCTGCCCCAGCCGCCCAAACCAGCGCCGTCGGAACCGCCTGCTCCCGCCTCCCGTGGCCGGCTGTGCTGCCGGGCAGGCCTCACGGCCCCATCATACTCGCATCCCTGGCCTGTCTACCCCTCTACTCACCCACACCTCCTGTTATTTTCCGGCGACGGCAGCCGAACCAGTCAACGCTCGTACTCTCCACCGCGTGAGCAGCCACTGCCGTCTCTTCCCCGACTCCGTGTCGTTCCCTTCGTAGGCCTCGCCGTCGTCCACCGCCCTGGTGCTCTCGGCGCGGCGTGGTCAACTTGGTCAACGAATGACATCCATCGGAAGTGGACTGTACGTGGAGAGGCTGACAACTGGGTCCACGGCCGCACACAAGGAAATGCCTCCTTATTATGCGCAAAATAATGATTCCTCCACCTGACATCTGGGACCCGTCGGAAGGGCCTCTGTATTTTGTGAAAAAAAGTTCCCTCCACTGACAGGTCAGACCCACCAACTATATCTTCGCACGCAAGGAAGTGCCTTCTTATTGCGCACAAAAAAATGAATACCCACCTGCCAGCTAGGACCCACCATAGTGGGAGGCTGAATTGTGGGCCTACTAAGTTGACGGGGACGGAGGGCTTTGTCAACTTAGTCAATATATGAACAATTCTAGCTCCAGTGACCGTACGATGTTCATCCAACGGCCGTAGTGCTTCTTCAACCTCTGGTCTTCTTGCTCCAGACGCCCAAAGCAGCGCCAGTCGTGCCGCATGCTCCTGCCTCCCGTGGCCGGCTGTGCTCCCGCGGAGGCCTCACCGCCCCCATACTACTCCCACCGCTGGCCAGGCCATCCCTCCACTCACCCACTCCCCCTGTTATTCTGCAGCGACGGCAGCCTCACACCGCAGTCGAACCAGTGAACCCTCATACTCCTCTCCGCATGGGCATCCACTGCCGCATCTTCCCTGGCTCCGCGTCGTCCCCTTCCTAGGCTTCGCCGTGGTGCTCTCGGTGAGGCGTGGTCAATGTGGTCAATGACCGACTTCATCGGAAGAGTATTGTACGTGGAGAGGCTGACAGCTGGGTCCACGGCAGCCGCAAGGAAGTGCCTCCTTATTACACGCAAAATAATTATTCCTCCACCTGACAGCGGGGACCCCGGACGGGCCACCGTATTTTGCAAAAACACATTTCCCCCTGACTGTTGGGACCCACCAGCTACATCTCCACACGCAAGGAAGTGCGTCCGAAAAAAAGCGATTCACCCCCTGATTGCTGGGACCCACCAGCTACATCTTCGCACGCAAGGAAGTGCCTGACAGTCGGGACCCACCTGGTCGAAGCCTACGTAGCGTTGTCATTCTGGTCGCGAACGTGTATGTACATACTGGTCGATGTAGAGGCGCGCACGTGTCTTAGTAGAGGCGCGCACGTGTCGTAGTAGAGGCGCGCACGTAGCATGTACACGTACGTACAATGGCCAGGGTGCAAGAAAGTAAATACGGCCACGCACGTACATACGAGCGGGGCCTCGAACGCCTACTCGCGCATATGTACGGTCAGGGCTCGTGTACATGGCTGGGTCGGAACGGAGAAACTGCGTCGGCGTCGTGTTCATGTTGAGGCAACGGAATGCGTCGTGTTCATCGGGAGGCAATGGAAGGCGTCGTGTTCATCGGGAGGCAACAGAACGCGTGGGAGCCAACCGGCTTGGACGGAACAGGTGATGGAAACGAGGCCTGGCGTACCGCAGAACGGAGGAAACGACCTTGTGTTGGACCAGCCACATTCGAAACGGGATCCTGTTCATCGGGAGGGGTCTGGCGTACCATAAAACAGAGGAAACGGACTTGTGTTGGACCTCCTATGGTCGAAACGGGGTCCTGTTGATCGGGAGGGGTGTGGCGTACCGCAAAACGGAGGAAACAGACTTGTGTTGGAGCGCTATGGTCGAAACGGGGGTCATGCTCATCGGGAGGGGTGTGGCGTACCGCAAAACGGGACTCCATGGGCTACAGTTCATCTCCACCGTCGACCTCCTCCAGCCTCCACGAGCTACTGTTCATCCACCGTCGACCTCCTCCAGCCTCCACCTACGACTGTTCATCCACGGGCTCCTGTTCATCCAGCCTCCACCGCGCGCTACTCCACCGGCTACTGTTCAACCACCCCTCTCCACGGGCTCCTGTTCAACCACCCCTCCACGGGCTACTGTTCATCCACCCCTCCACCGTCTACTGTTCATCCAGCCCTCCACGGGGTCATCCTGTTCATCCAGCCCTCCACGGGGTCCTGTTCATCCAGCCCCAACCGGCTTGATCGATCGGGGTCATGTTCATCCAGAGGCAA